>NC_064852.1:115259455-115296955 GCF_024139225.1 Suncus etruscus | reverse complement strand
TCTTTCTTTCTTTCTTTCTTTCTTTCTTTCTTTCTTTCTTTCTTTCTTTCTTTCTTTCTTTCTTTCTTTCTTCTTTCTTTCTTTCTTCTTTCTTTCTTTCTTCTTTCTTTCTTCTTTCTTTCTTTCTTTCTTTCTTTCTTTCTTTCTTTCTTTCTTTCTTTCTTTCTTTCTTTCTTTCTTTCTTTCTTTCTTTCTTTCTTTCTTTCTCTTTCTTTTTCTCTCTCTCTCTCTTTTTCTTTCTCTCTCTTTCTTTTTCTTTCTTTCTTTCTTTCTTTCTTTCTTTCTTTCTTTCTTTCTTTCTTTCTTTCTTTCTTTCTTTCTTTCTTTCTTTCTTTCTTTCTTTCTTTCTTTCTTTCTTTCTTTCTTTCTTTCTTTCTTTCTTTCTTTCTTTCTTTCTTTCTTTCTTTCTTTCTTTCTTTCTTTCTCTTCCTTCCTCCTTCCTTCCTCCTTCCTTCCTTCCTTCCTTCCTTCCTTCCTTCCTTCCTTCCTTCCTTCCTTCCTTCCTTCCTTCCTTCCTTCCTTCCTTCCTTCCTTCCTTCCTTCCTTCCTTCCTTCCTTCCTTCCTTTCCTTTTTTTTCTTTCTGTTTTTTTGGGCCACAACTGGGGCCTGGGATTGGACCTGGGTTGGCCAGGTTGGTCTCATGCGATGCTACATCTCTACCTGCTATGCTATCACTCTAGCCCCCAAAACATGCATTTCTGAGTAGTTCTGTAAGTTTGTCAGACTAATTGTAAATCTCAAAGGAGATCTGATTTACTGAGAAGAAGCTAAAAAATGTGCATGTGCTAGGACTATAAATGGGAACCAGGTTATGAGATCCCTGTCAGGAACATGTTGGCAGATGTGAAAAGCAGGAGGGATGTTTATACCACACTGAATTCTAGTGAAAATACCAATGTAAATGTGCATCCATAGCAACATGATAGCTTTATTAAAACAAAAATCTGCGTGAATAAGCAAATTTATTTTTTGCCTTATTTATTTTTATTAAGAATGATCTGTTTTTTTTTAAAAAGCTTGCTTTATTTTGCCAAAATATGAATTTTGACATATTTAAGGGAAATAGAGTAAAAGCAGCTACTAACTTCTTTATATTATAGAAAAATCATTGAATATTAAGTGAAAAAAATTCTGGTAGCTATATTTTATGATTAGCATAACCTTAGCTTGAATAGTATGCATAGGAAAATTATAGAAAATACACTAAAATAGTAAAGAGTCAATTCTAATTCAGGTATTGAGGTGTTTTTTCTTGTCCTTAAACTTGTGGTACATTAAAAACTAATTGAAGTATAGTTAAATATTGGATGAATATAATAATTTAATTATCATGATTATGGGCAAAGTGCACTTGAGCAAGTATAAGATTCAGTTTCTTGATGAACCTTTCTAACACATATGCAAACCATCTAAAACTATCATCAGTACTTAAATAACTCTGACTCTAATGGGGAGAAATAAAGTAGAAGTTAATAAGGAAAGAGGAGAAGGCTTCAGAGTTACCAAAATGAGATTGTAGTGGTGGGTGCATCCAGGGCTGAACTAATGCATTCAGGGGGCATCCAGGTGGTGGGTGCTTTCAGGGCTGAGTAGAAGTGCAGAGAGAAGAAGCAAAAATTCAGCATGGAACAATAGTATAAGGCAGTTGCTTTATAATCCAGTTTATATCTTATATGGTTGCTTTGCAACCCAGCTTCAAACCCTGGCATCCTATAAAGTCTCTCAAACATTTTTGTTGTAATTCTTGAGTGCAGAGTTAGGAGTTAGAACAGCAGCACTGGTTGTGGCCCCACAACAGACTAAACAAACAAAGAAATAAATAAAGGAAAAGCTCCAGGTTCCAAGAATTTAAACAAAACTAGGAAGCTGCTTATAATCAGTACTTATGCCATATTGCTCCAGGTCAGGTCCTCTGGAAGCACACCACCCACCAGCTGGGCTAGGTCTCTGAAGAAAAAGAAATAAGATCTATTCCTTCACTTCACCATACTGCATAGAGAAGGTACAATGACATTCTAACTCTTCTTACCTATAGGTAAGTACACAGCAGTACTCATAAAACACCTCCAAAGATCAAAAGTCTCAATGGGAGAGCAAGTTAGAACCCCCATAAGCTTAGTGAACAGAGATACAGATGACATGATACTACATGTAGAAAACTCGAAGTGCTACAGAAAAACTCCTAGAAACAATTGATTTTTATAGTAAAAAATGGCAGGATACAAAATTAACATACAAAAGTCCCAGGCTTTTCTAGATGCAAATAATGAAGTAGAAGAGAAAGATTTTTTTTAAAAAAATATTCCATTCACCATTGTCCTTTAGAAAATCAAGTACCTAGGAATCAGCATAACTAAAGAGGTGAAAGACCTATACAGAGAAAATTACAAAATACTACTTATAGAAATAAAAGAGGACACAGAAAATGGAAACACATCCCCTTCTCATGGATTGAGAGAATTAACATTGTCAAAATGACAATACCCCCAAAAGCATTATACAAATTCAGTACAATCTTTATAAGAATATCCTTGGCATTTTAAAAGAAATAGATTAAATATCTCTGAAATGTATATGGAACATAACCTTTCACCTTACCCTCAATATTTAAAGCAATCTTGGGAAAAAGGATATGAGAGGCATCACTGTTTCCAATTTCAAACTCCACTATAAACCAGTAGTGATTAAAATAGCATGACACTGGAATAAGGACAGACTCTCAGATCAATTGATTAAAATAGAAAATCCGAAGACAGATACTCAGGTATCAGAACTCTACAAGAAAAAAAGAAACATTCAGCCCTATTAAAAATGGAGAGAAGAAATAAATAAAAACTTCATCAGAGAAGAAATACAAATAACCAAAAAGCATATGAAAAAATGTCCTATGTCAATAATCATCAGGAAGATGCAAATCAGAATAACAATGAGATATCACCTCACACAGAGGGTTGAACTCACCAAAAAGAACAACTTACATTGGTGAGGTTGGGTGGATAAAGGGACCCTCACTTACTACTGATGGGAATGTCAACTGGTCCAGCCTTTTTGGACTTTTTTTTGGGGGGGAGGCCACACCCAGCAATGCTCAGGGGTTATTCCTAGCTCTGCACTCAGAAATCATTGTTGGCAGGCTCAGGGGACAATATGGGATGCTGGGAATCAACCCCAGGTCTATCTTGGGTCAGCCACATGCAAGGCAAAAACCCTATCGCTGTGCTATCTCTTTGGCCCCCTGGTCCAGACTTTCTGAACAACAAGATGGAGGAACATTCTTCACAAAAATTAGAAATTGAGCTTCCATCTGACCCAGCAATTCCTTCCTGGGAATATAGCCCAGGAGTCCAAAAGGACAGAGCACACAAAACTTATGTGCTCCTATATTCATTGCAACACTATTCTCAATAAGCAAAATATAGAAAACTCAAATATCCCTGAACAGATGACAGGATAAAGAAACTATGGTATTCACCATGAAATACTATTGAATATAAGAAAAAGAAAGATGATATCATGGAATTTGCTGAAACATAGATGGCTCTGGAGAGTATTATGTTGAGTGAAATCTGTCAGGAAGAGGAACAGATTTTAAATGATCTTTCATATATGAAATATAAAGAAACTTACACAGTGGAATATCAAATGTGCCCAATGGCAATAGAAATAAAGAGTAAGAAAACTGATCTTCAGTAGAAAGCTTGCCATTGGGCCTGGGGTAGGAGATAAGTTAGGGAAGGAGACAATAAGATTAGGGAGAATGGAAAAATGTTTTTACCACAGAGGCAGGTTGAGGGAAGGAGGGAAACTGGGGACATTGGTGGAAGATAGTGAATTCTGATTGAGAGATGGGTGTTGGAACATTGTATGCCTGAAACTCAATCATAAATTGAGCTGTGGCTTTGTATCTCATGGTGATTCAACTTTTTTTTTAAAAAAAGGGATAGCTTGAAAAAAAAATTTTTTCGGGCCACACCCGTTTGGTGCTCAGGGATTACTCCTGGCTAAGCGCTCAGAAATTGCCCCTGGCTTGGGGGGACCATATGGGACGCTGGGGGATCGAACCGCAGTCCTTCCTTGGCTAGCGCTTAGGAAAATGAGCCTGTCTTTTTTTTTTCAATCTTCTGATATTTGATCACCATGAAATTTCCTACATTACAATTAAATTAGATACAATAAATTAAATTAAATACAATAAAATATTATTTGTCTTAACCACACTGGATTGATACTGACTTTTGTGGGAGGTTTCTTCAAAATTTCTCCCTGGATTAAGTGCTTCACTTGCTTCACATTCTGTCCTGCATTGTAAAACCCCACAAAAGGAAAAGTTCATAATATATTTTAAATATCCTATTTGCATTGTGAGATCTTCAGCTTGAGAAATCAATCTTACTGCTCTAGATCAAAAGTTCCGAGGACTCTGCCTTCCTGGAGATTCCCAGGGCTGGGCTGTGAGGAACTTGACATGTATATAATCTAGGAAATGGACAGCAACTTTATGGTGTTTTTGTTCTGGTTGCTTTGAAGATTTTTTTCTTTCTTACAGTTTTACGCAATTTGGTTGTGCTGTGCCTTGAAGTTGTTTTCCTTATGCTTGAAGTTAGTCTAGCTTCTTGGATCTGTGGATTTATGGCTTTCAACACATTTGGAAAAATCTAAGCCATTATTTTTTCATTCTTTTCTACTCTCCCCCTTTGAAACAGAAATTGACATTCTCTACACACTCTCTTAAAATGTATTATTTTTATATATTTTCTTTCTTTTTCAAAGCATATTTTGTCTCTTCCCACTTTCTTCATACAGAATACAGTTAAATAAATTTCTTTAGTATCTATCTAATAGTTCTAACATCTCTTGTATTTTCTAAGTAGGTTTCTAGTGACTGGTTTTCTTTCTTTATGATGAGTCATATTTGTTGTATTTTTCTACTTCGTTAGTAATTTTGAATAAGATGTTAGGTATTGTGATTTTACTTTGTTGGGTATATATGTGACGTTTCTATTTCTTTATTCTTGGTACCTGTTAGGGATGAAGCTGTATTGCTCGAAACAATTTAAAATTTATTAGGTAAGACCAATAGTATCTAGGGGAAACTTTTATTCATTTAATTTTTCTAGCACTGAGCCATGAAACTTAAAATTTTCTACTCTGGCTGACAGGAATAGAAGTGATTTCCAGTCTTCAGTAAGCAATAAAAACTGTTTCCTTTTAACAGGAGCCTGCACTTCCTTTATGGGCGATGTGGGAGAGCAGGATAGCTGTAAATACAAAGCATAGACTCAACAACACTGAAAACATAAGATCTAAGTTTCAACCACCAACCTTTGTAATGTTCCTTTTTTTTTTTTTTTTTTTTTTTTTTTGGTTTTTGGGCCACACCTGGCGTTGCTCAGGGGTTACTCCTGGCTGTCTGCTCAGAAATAGCTCCTGGCAGGCATGGGGAACCATATGGGACACTGGGATTTGAACCAACCACCTTTGGTCCTGGATCGGCTGCTTGCAAGGCAAACACTACTGTGCTATCTCTCCGGGCCCCTGTAATGTTTCTTTCAACGTGGAAGGAGGTATGGGAGGCAGAAGGGTGAAGAATGATTGAGTATGGGAAAACTGGTGATAAGATATAATATTACATCTATATATCTACTGGTTGACTCTGATGATAGAATATTATAGTCTATCTATATGTCTAAAACTCAACTTTCAATAACTTTGTATATCAAGGTTGTTTCTCTCTTTTTTTTTTTTTTAGCTAAATAACCTTTTATAAAAGCGGTTCCATTTAATAGTCTTCCACATGTATATCTGATCAGTTCCTAGTTACTGATTTAGGTATGGGCCTGTTTCTAAAATATTTCTCTGGATCTCACTTCTATCTCAGATTCTCTCTGAAAAACTCTCCTTTCTTTGTTTTTCCAACTCTGACTTCATTCCTCAATACATATATCTCTCATGTGTACTTTACATATATCTTGGGAACCGTTTCCAGGGAGTATGTATAACTTTCTCTCAGGACAATCACAAAACTCTTCATCTACTTCCCCTCCTTGGCAATCACTATCTTGTTCTGCCTAGTGTCTGATTATAAAATTATAGTGTACTTTTTGTGGGGGGGCATTCAGAATTTGGGAGAGTATAGCATATCAGCAGAGTTCAGAGATTACTTGTCCCTCTGTATTCAAGGATCACTCTTGCCAGTGTTTGGGGAGCACTGTGATCAAAGTAGTTTTGGTTGAATGCAAGACAAATGCCTTAATCATTGAACTATCTCTCTACCCCAAAACACTTCTTTGTTTGTGGGGTGAGAGTGGTAGGGAGCCATGTTTGGGCCACACTTGGCAGTGCTCAGGTCTTATTTCCTAACTCTGTGCTCAGTGATAACTCCTGATGGTGCTTGGGGGACCATACACAGTGCTCAGGATCTATCAGAATTTGACTTCATGGAAGGCACGTCTCTAATTCCCTAGTATCTCTCTGACCTTCTTTGTTTTTTTAATAACTAATATTATTATTCTAGTGTGAAACTAGGGTTGAAGACCACTAGAATAGATTGGCTTACTCAAACTCTTTTCATTACTAAATCAGTGATTCTATGGCTTGGAAATTTAGATTTCGATGGAAAATCACACTTACACTAAAAAATATTATAGACATAAATATCACTGCTAACTTCTATGTAATACCAATAGCTTTGAAATTAACCAAGCATGTCAGCATTTATTCCATGATGTAGAAATATCAGGAAAGGGAGGGGTGGGTGATGACTGTGTTCCTATTAGATACAGCTACTTTTATCTACTAGCAGAAGATTAGAATGTCTTCTGTAGATAATTTCTTTTAAAAGACAAGAAATATCAGCGTTCATATGACACCCTTTACTGTTGATCTCATCCCAATTCCCAGAGCTGGTCTACTTCTCTTAGTTATTCTTTACATAGTTATTCTAGGAAAATTGCAGTTCTGATGGAATTAAGGCCAGTGAAATTAAGGCCATGACCAAAATATCCACAAAACGTTGCCAAGTATAGTCTTTTCAGTTGATTTCAAGTAAAATTATATTTCAAATTATGTTTCTTTGTGTCAGTTTTGACTGAAAAAAAATTGGTAGCCCATTGAAATTGAAAATAATTTCTGAAAGTAAGAACTTTGTAAACTCTTTACTCTAAAATTATACTGATAAGGAATACTTAGCAAATACAAGTTAAAGCAAGTTAAAGATTGTAAGTTAATTAACTTTATTATGACTTTCAAAATTTGGATTTTTTCTAATGATTATATGGGCACCTTTCTCAATGACCATATGTCATCTTTTCTTTGATCTGATACTACAGTGAATAATAGTTTTATATGTCCAAATATTAAATGATAACTTTACTTTGTGTAAAAATCCTAGTTAGTCATAAAAGAGTTTTTTTCAGTATTCTATTTGATTTTATTTCCTTTCTAACACATTTAATGATGGAAGTTATATTTTCCTTACATTAAAATACCATTGATGTGTGTAGGCATGATGTTGGTTATTATAATCAATTGACAAATTCAAAACAGACACAAAAGTGGAAAAAGATGCATTAGCCAAGAAAAATGGTAAAAAAAATTATACATAGTAAATATACCATATATAAAATTTTATATATTTATACCATATGTAAATTTACCATTCTTTCAGAATATATAAAGAGCATACATGTTAGTTCTTAATTTTCTGCCCGGGGGCTTTTAAATCTCCTCTCCCTTAGGAAAGTTATGCTTTGATGTGGAAAATGTTCCAGCCATAAAATATTACAGATAACCTTAAAATATTTCACATAACCTTAGAATAGTATCTTGAAAAGATAATTTTAAGTTCCAGCTAAATCATTAATGCTGTTGAAAATTCAGATTTCTTCTGTTTCCTTTTCTTTAATTCTCCATAGTAATAGTCCTTATTGCCAAATATAGAATGTAGGGGGAAATGTGGGTGGGACATAGGAACAGCTGAGGGCCAGATAAGTCATATGAATGGCCATGGTATCAGCAGCATTGGAGAATGTAGGAGGATGAGCAGGTTTGAAAATCTGCCTGAATGGATGGATTTGGACATTTTTTTGAATTTCTAGGCAGTTGAAAAAAAATCTGGAACTTTGGAGAGAGACTGGCTAGCAGGTAAATTTGGTAATGATTGGAATATAGTTGAACCTCACAACTTGGAAATGTCTTGGGAATGACAAATCACGCATGAGGAGGAGAACAAGAAACAAAGATAGAATAAAAACAAACAACTCTGTGAATAGAGTAAGAAGAACCAAGAAGAAATATAGAAAGGCATTAGAGAGAGAAAAAGAAAAACAGGGTCAGGTAGTGTTCCTGAAAGCCCAGAGAAAAGAGATATTTTTCCTCTCTTACTTCAACTTTGTATTCTTCCATGTTCCTTACCTGAGATCATGATCCACTCTCCAACTAGCTGGCTAAGTAAGTGCATAGCACTTAATTATCCACTTTCTCTTTACCTCATCAGCAAGTCTTATCAATTCAACTTCTAATTACAAATAATGTTAGTTAATTATTTCTCTTCCACTAGACTTCCAGCCCCCAAAAGTCCTAGGACTCTGAGATACTGAGGACTGTGGAGCCTTGCATCTGTGACTTCCTAGCTTAGAATTTTGTCCCCTTCAGACTAGTCTTTCCCAGAGTTGGTGATACCTGACCCTGGTGAAAGTAGGACACTGGACTTTCCTAGTATTCTTGGGAGCAATTGGGAGTGTTTTCTGCTTTTCTGAAAGAAGGATTCTTTTCATAAATTGGTAGAGTAGGGTTATTTATTTTTTTTAGAAAGGGGATCATGGTAGGTCTGATAAGTTTGGAACCCTTTGACCTTGATCGTCCTTCAACCAACAGACAGAATAAAAATACGTATTAGATCATATTATTTCATTATTTCAAATCCTTTCATAGTTTCCCATCATTCTTAGAACCAATAGGCCAAGAGGAATAAATCTATATATTTGTCTATGCCCAGCTCACACAACCCAGCATGCTCTCCCATGTTGCTCACCAAACCTCCTTACTGTCCACAAACTCACTAAGTACACACTACCTGGAAATACTCACTTTGTTGCTCTTGGTCTAAAATACTTTGCGCTGGACCTATGGCAACCTGATTGCCTTCATCCAAGCCTTAGTTCTCAAGGTCACCTTTACAGAAAGGCCTTTGCTGACCTCTAGTTAGCAGCTATTTTCTGTGTTTATTGCTGTAAAGTTGACAAAACAAAGTTCAATCAACTGGGAAGAAGTGGTTAAAAAAAGGAAATATATGATTGTGAAATTTTTTGAAGATTAAAATATGTATCAAGTCATTAAGGTTGTTCCTTCAGAGAACTGGAAGGTCATGTCTGATCCAGACACTTTTTTGGGTTTGTAGCTGGATTTATTTCCTTGGGATTCTCACATCTCTCTATGCAAGTCTCTGTCCTATCTCTTCCATTTTTAGGGGTGCTGGAGGTTCCCAAGAATTTCTTAGGAAGCCGAAGGCTACTCTCAGAATTTACATGACCATCTCTGAGGACTAGACTGGATGGTCAATATTCTCTCAGGCAGTTTATGAGGTTCTGTTTGTATCCAGTGGGGTTAGGAGTCCCCACAACTATACCTGGAGGTGTTTGGGGACCCTGTAGTGTCTGGAGTTGAATTTGGGGCCTCATGCATACATTTATGCCTTCTAGCTCTTTGGACTGTTTCCACTTTTTCTCCTTTTTATAAAGATTTTAGTCATGAATGAGTACTTGCCCTAATGAATCTTATTTTATCCTATTACCTTGAAAAGGCTTTTCAAATACAGGTGGGGGGGGGGAGGGGGAGGGATAATTGGGACATTGGTGATGGGAATGTTGCACTGGTGAAGGTGGGTCTTCTTTACATGACTGAAACTCAACTATAATAATATTTGTAATCAAGGTGTTTAAATAAAAATATTAAAAAAGAAAAATGTAAAAACAAGCAAACAAAAAAGCTTCTCTCTCCAAATAGACACTGGAGGTTAAGACTCTGCCATAGGATGGAATCATTCAACCTGGAACAGCCACTCCCTATTACCATCACACTATAGAGTTTCATTTTCTGCATCATATTTATTCCTCTCTGAAAGGGATGTTCATCTAAGAGAAAGACCAATGTCCATTTTTGTTATTGCTCATGCTTGCTTGCATCTTACGAACTCTCTATGGAAGTTCTGCTGAACAAAAGCTTTGCCTATCTTTGGAGCTTCCTCTGTTGTTGCCCTTGCCATATTCCCCGTTACCATAGCTACCAGTGCTTTTCACTGCAAGCATCTGCGTTGTTTTGTCTGAAGCATCCTCTAGCATGCTGGCCCTCTTGTGATGAAAATTGGAGATACCTGGAAGTTCCTGACAGGTGGGAGTTGGTGAATACACCTTTGAATTCTGACCTTTCTTTGGGGCTTAGTGTTGAATTTGCCTTCTGTCATCTCTGAGAGGTTCAATACAGGCTTGAATCAAGTTGACCATATTGTTCATGAATGAGCCTATCCTGCCCTCCCCACCCATTCTCTGTCTATACTCAATTACCTAGAGATTTTTTTTTTTTACCTTTAGTTATCCTTTCTGGGGAATATAATCTAAGATGGTCTTTGTCATTAGATACCCGGTTCCTAGAACAGTATATAATGCATTAGTGTTAAATATACATTGAGTCATAATGCATTAAGTAATAGAGGAAGAAGGTAATAAATATAATTGAATTTCTATAGAAATAGGTTCTTAGACTTTAAATAATGTCACACTCTTGATGGGGATAATTTTGGGGTTATAAACTGCTATCAGAACATCTTATTAGAATGGTAAGAGATTAGAGCTTAATAACTAGCTAATAAATATGAAACAAGAAAGGTGGGTCAAGGAAAAGTTGATCTTATCTGATAACAAGGAAGAAGAGAGTTTAGTTTTAGTTTCTTTGGGTGAGAAGTCCTAGAACCTAGCTAAAGCTGATTCAGTGGGGGGAAAAGGATATGAGAAGAGGCCAGCTAATAAGTCAAAAATTTTGATGATAAATTAGAGGTTGGGTTAGTAAGCAGAGGTGGAAGAGTTAGAATGAGGAAAGAATATCCTCTAGTCTTTTAAGAGAGGAGCAAGATGTATGAACTGGTAAATGGAAATGTGAACATTGAACATTCATTCATCTGTATCTGACTGTGAAGGCTTAGTTCTACCACTGCTCAATAGGGTAAATTAATCAGGAATGAGTGGAGAAGGAGGTTCAACATCAGATTGGATCAGAGTGGAAAATGATGTACTCACATTTTGGAGAACTATCTTCATGGCTACATTGTCACAGGAGCATTTTTGACAGGAAAAGAAGATGGGTGCAGTTTCTGATTTGTAATCTTGTGGTTACAGACTAGATACTAGTGGTATTAATGTTATGTAAATATAAAGAAATATTTCTAATGATGGAATCTGTATACATGGTATCTTCTTTGTGTATATTTTATGGAAAGGACAAGATACAAGAAACTGGAACATTCTTTATATTTTCAGTAGATCAACTTGTACTTGCTTATATCTAGAGAAGTTTGTTGGCTTTAGTTTTGAGTTTATCTCTTAATTCCTTTGGCAAGTTTCATATATATGATATATTCATGTGTGAAGTACTACCTTTCCCTAATGGCAAATAGCAGGTTTCATGGCAAAACATTTGGAAAATACAGAAAATAATATTTGTTGAAGACTTAACAAGTTTTCAAGTGATTTTCTATGTACTTTACATTTATTAACTCCTTAAATATAGATATTAGTTATACACAGGTGTCTATCTATTTAGAATGAACACATATGCTATGAATTTATTTTTACATAAATTACCCTTCACAATCTAGAACATAGAATCTAGATGAGTCAGCACTGTATATGACCCCCTGAGCACTACAAGAGTAACCTCTGAGCAACAAGTCTGAGTAATCAGTGAACACACTGGGTGTGGGTGCACTTCCCAAATAAAAGGTCTAGCCTAAGGCATATTCTGCTTCTGTACAAATGTGTCTACGGGAGCTATCCATATCATTGAATATAGTTTTGCTTTGATTTTTTTTTTGGTTTTTGGGCCACACCCATTGACACTCAAGGGTTACTCCTGGCTATGTACTCAGAAATTACTCCTGGCTTAGGGGGTATGGTACACTGGGGATCGAACTACGATCTGGTCAAGGTGCAAGTCAAACACCCTATTGTTTGCACCACCACTCTGGTTCCAGTTTTGTTTTGATTTTTATAGGATGACAGAACATTTAAATTTATGGTTGAATTATACATTAGTAAGGTCTTTTAATCTTAATCTCTGAGACATTTTTCTGATATAAATATGCTTGATATAAATTATTGAGCATACTCTAGCCTTGGGATGAAAATATTATTTTTGATATAAATTATTTTAGATATAAGTTTTATATCAAATATTTTGATATAAATTATTGAGCCCAATAAGCATACTAATTGTTGAATCAAAGTATATATGTATTTAAAATATGGTAAACAATGTTAGGTTTTTGTAAACTAAAGTCTGCTTCCATGAATTAATTATCATAAGGAGTCCAAAGTGCAGAAGTGTAGGGAATAGTGAGGATGAGGAAAGAAGGAAATGTCAGATACTGAGATCCCAGTGAAAGGGCTGGAGTGATAGGACAATCAGGGAGTATTTTTATTCCTTGTAGTTGACCAGGTTTCAGTCCCTGGCACACCACATGGTTCCTTGAGCACTGCCAGGATTGAACCCTGAACAAAGAGCCAGGGGTAACACCTGAACACTGCCAGTTGTGGCACAAGTGCAAAATAATGGCAAAGATTCCAGGGAAGTAGTACATGTTGCTATTAAGCTGGAGGGTGTGGCCATACCAGGAAATTGTGGGTCTGGAGTGAGGTCCAAAGGTCAGTGAGCAGAGGAAGTTCAGAGAATCAAGTGCTCAAATGACTCACTTCAGTGATGTAACAGCGGATCTTTCCTGGTGAGCTCATGCTGATCCTAACTTGTGATAGGCAGTAGAGGAACTTGTGGCTTCTCAGAAACCTACCAAGGAAAAGAAGCCAAATGCTGCTCACTCCTTCACACTCTGTGGAGCAGAAACTCTTCCCCTAGATTCCCTGAAGAAACATGCTCTTGCTTTAGTAGTATTGTTGCTTCAGTAGATGGCTATGAGGTCTCCGTTAATCTGACACCCTGGCATGGTTCCAGCTGGGCTATTGCCTGGATCCCCTGGCTTCACTCAATACCAGCAAAGTCTCTTTTATAATCAAACCAATAGCCACAGAAAGAGCCCTTAGGATTAATGTCCTGATGGGTTAGGAACTGTGTAGCTGCACCTAGAAAATGCCTTACAAGCACCAGTTTAAACCAAAGATAAGGTCTCTTTCTCTCCTACAGCCCAGAAATAAGCTTTTCACAAATGGTCTGGCAGTTTCAAAATGATAACTAATGATGCTGGTGAGTATCTATCTATCTATCTATCTATCTATCTATCTATCTATCTATCTATCTATCTATCTATCTATCTATCTATCTATCTATCTATCTATCTATCTATCTATCTATCTATCTATCTATCTATCTATCTATCTATCTATCTATCTATCTATCTATCTATCTATCTATCTATCTATCTATCTATCTATCTATCTATCTATCTATCTATCCTGCCTACAGAATTTCCATCCTCATAGTTTCAAGCTGGCTGTAGAGTTCTAGTTCTTTTACTTGTGTTCCTCTGCAGAAGAATGAACATGACTAGATGGAATTATTCCCATGTTGGAAAGGGAAATAAATAGGAAGTCAAGTCAGATATGAACTTTTCTCTGTTTTTGGTAATTTAGAGCTCTAGCAAATTTCCCTCTTTCTCTTAGGAACCTTACCAAGTGCTATGGGTAACTTTGTTGAGTATATACTCTATTCTCTTGACCAGTATAGACTTATAAAGACCATGCATCATAAGGATCCCTGTAGTAGTCATTACGCTTATGCTCAATCTCAAGACATCATAAATTTATCACACTCTATCATTGATAGAGCTTCCCTTCCCTTTCCTCTCCTCTCCTCTCCTCTCCTCTCCTCTCCTTTCCTTTCCTTTCCTTTCCTTTCCTTTCCTTTCCTTTCCTTTCCTTTCCTTTCCTTTCCTTTCCTTTCCTTTCCTTTCCTCTCCTCTCCTCTCCTCTCCTCTCCTCTCCTCTCCTCTCCTCTCCTCTCCTCTCCTCTCCTCTCCTCTCCTTCCTCTCCTCTCCTTTCCTTTCCTTTCCTTTCCTTTCCTTTCCTTTCCTTTCCTTTCCTTTCCTTTCCTTTCCTTTCCTTTCCTTTCCTTTCCTTTCCTTTCCTTTCCTTTCCTTTCCTTTCCTTCTTTTCTACCTCTCTCCTTCTCTTCCTATCCCTCCCCTCCCTTTCCCCCCTTTCCCCCTTTTCTTCTCTTTTCATTCCTTCCTTTTCCTTTGTAGTCGTGATAAAATCGAACCACACACTTGGTTTCTGTGGTTTAACACTCCTGGATGAACTGTGGAATGGATCACATACTTTTTTTTGGGGGGGGGGAGGGTCACACCCGGCAGCGCTCAGGGGTTACTCCTGGCTCCACACTCAGAAATCGCTCCTTGCAGGCTCAGGGGACCATATGGGATGCTGGGATTCAAACCAATGACCTTCTGCATGAAAGGCAAAAAAGCCTTACCTCCATGCTATCTCTCCGGCCCCTAGATCACATACTTTTTGTTGGGGCACCAGGGATCATAAATGGAAAAGTTGCAGTAATTAACCTCAGCCTGTAGGGAGTACTAGAAATGGAACTTGCTCTGCCACTAGCCACATTTCCAGGCCTAAGGGGTCACAAATAGAAAAGGGCATTGAAAGATAACTTGAGTTCATTCCAGTAAAGTTTCTGACTATGTTTCAGTACAGATGGCAAGAGCGATTTCTTGAAGATGGAAAGCATGTACACAGATATCAATACTTCTGTGATCATCATGGAAATCATCTAACTTCTTTGTGCCACAGCATCTTCACCTGTGAGCCAGAGATTGAGAATAGTGATTTAGGGACCATAGTGATAGCAGTGTGTAGGGCTTTTGCCTTGCATGTGGCCAGACTGGGTTTGATCCCTGGCATCTCATATGGTCCTCCAAGAACTTCCACAAATGACTCCTGTGTATAGAACCAGTAGTAACCCTGGAGTAATGCTGGGTGTGGACCAAATAAAAATATAGTCATATATCTATTTTATACAATAATTGCTTATGTCACTAGAGTTAATATGTCTAAGCAAATACTTAGCTGTAGGTCTATACTTTAGAAGGCTCTATAAATTAAA
This sequence comes from Suncus etruscus, assembly GCF_024139225.1. Classification (NCBI taxonomy): domain Eukaryota; kingdom Metazoa; phylum Chordata; class Mammalia; order Eulipotyphla; family Soricidae; genus Suncus; species Suncus etruscus. The sequence continues at coordinate 115,281,626 of NC_064852.1, read as the reverse complement.
ATTACAACTAAAGTCAGCGATCAGTATCTTCTACAGTTCATAGCAAACTGACTCTGGATCACTGCTGTAGCTCTGTAATTTAATAAAAAAATTAAAAATGAAGCCAATTTTGTAGTATACACATGAACAAATTATGGTTGAAAAAATTTCCAACTGGATTTGGGCTATCCCAAATCCCCAATTTGGGACTTAAATTTAGGAAATGCTGAACACTCAGTTGACCTATAAATTCCCTCTTCCCCTGCAATTAAAGATTTGCATTATTGTGGAGATTTACTGAGACCAAATCAGGGCTTTATAAACTGTTGTCATTGAATAAACACGAAGACAGAGATTAGCAATCCAAAGCAGCCTTTTAGTGGATTATCACTCTCTAAGTGGATTGGTGCTCACTTCTGGATCTGGCACTAAAACCTAGGAAATTTGTGAGAAACACAGCAACAAAGCAGAGGCCAACATAGACGTGGCCAAGAGCTGCATGTGGAGTTGATGTGGCCCAGAATTCACAGTCGCATCCTGGATATATGAGCAGGAAGGACAACAGCAGAGTCTGAGGAATTCAGGCTCATTCTCATTAGACTTATTTAGACTTGTTTCACGTGGTGAAATCGGAGAGTCCCTCTCTCTGATGACTCAAGTGTCATCGTGAAGTGGAAGCTACACAACCAGCTGGAGAAGGAGCGAGCAAAGATGGGAGACTCCAGTTTTGATTTGATTATTCAGGCCCCAAGGAAGGAAGCTTATTTAACAGTCGCCATGCGCCATCTATGGGTCAATATGCTTAGTTGCAATTTCAAGGACCGTACTTGTGAGAGACATCACCAAGATCTAGTTTGACATTTAAGTCAAAATTTCTCTGATGCATATGAAAGTCGTTCCCATTTATAGGGATTCTGTTTGATTATGGAAGTTGCCAAACTTTATGTGTTTACCAAAAATGTTACCTTGACTTGTATGTAAATGTGCTAGATGAAGAACATCTTGTATGCTGAATTCCACTTGCTAATGTGTTTCTGGCAGAAAATCCTTCCCACTAGGTTCAATGGCGAAGACATTTTAAAAAAATCTGCAAAGAATGCATGTTTCTACACTTGACTGAGCAGGAGAGGACCAGAAGTTGAAGCAACTTCTGTGTTTTATTGTCTCAGTGTTTTTTTGTTTGTTTTTCTTAGGGGCCTGGTGACGCACAGGGGTTAGAAGTTACTCCTTGGCAGACCATATGGGTTGGTCGCATGCAAGGCACACACCCTACAATCTGTACTATCTCTCCCACTCCATGTCTCAGTGTTTTATTTTTATCACCTAGTGGTATAGGGAAGACCAGTCACTGGGGCCAAGGGCAGCACAAATGCTGAGAAGTCAAGAAAGGCAAAGGAAGTGGAAGGGAACTGCTTGGAGGGGAAGAGATGGATCTGGATTTTAAAAGAAATGTGTATGGCCAGAAAGTGGGGGTAATGCTTTAGGTCTTAAGAAATTCAAAAGGATTCATGTTGAAGATGAATTGGTTCCTCATAAGGCTACATAATAGGAAGCCTCTCTCCTATGCCTGAGTCTTGCCTATGTCTGTGCTAAGTTCCTTTTTTCCCCCTTACTGGCCAGAATACATTGATTATTTTGTTTTTGGAAAATTTCACATTTTACCACTAGGGTTTTTCCATCCGATGCCCATTTTGCCTTGACCCCATTTGTATCTTGCTGATGGCTCTTCTGTCAACTCAGCTCAGAAGCCTGATCCCTTAGAGGAGGTGAGATATTCTGTTTGCTAGACATCACATTCTACTTCTTCTAACTCTCATTGTGATTATGGGATTGTTTATCCAACATCTGTCTTCACTGGATAAGCAAGTCTGGGACTGTATCTTCCCAGGGTGCAACCAGAGAGACCTGGTGTGGTCAGGAGGGGAAAAAGAAAGGCCAACTTGTAGCTATTAAAGGATTATGTGTTCTTTGGAGATTTATTTTAAAAGTCAAGGTAAAGGAGACCAAAATGTGCCCAATCACTAATTCATGGGACTGACATGAGAGAGCTTTGTCAGGCTTTGTTTGGGGTTCCTCCACAGGTTGTGTGTGTATGTGGGTGGGTGGATGGGGTAAACAGCAGAGATTTGGGGTGGAAGATCTTATTTTCTTTTCACCCCCAGCATGCAGGGTGATTGCATGTGCAGCCTTGGTTGCAGGAGACAATCAGGACTAGGCAGATTCCCCTCTAATGGACTGAGAAAAGCTATTGGAAAGATAATTATATCCAAGGTCAACCATTCAAAATTGCACATATTCAAATATACAATACAATATAAACTTTATAAATATAGGTGTGTGAATATATGCACATATGCAGGTGCCCTGTGAGAAAAATATGGATGCTGTATTTAAGGTAAGTTAGAGATAAGACCAGAAAAGAAGAGTGTTAGAGCTGTAACAGAATCTACAAGCCTGGCTGGCATGAAGATTGGGGCTCAGAGTCTGGGGGAGGTGTGAAGTTTTGCCCAGGCTGGGAGTTCAGCTATCAGGGAGTCCTTACTCAGCAATTAGAGGAAGATGGTTTTAGAAATTTTTTGTAGAGCTTAGTGTCCTAACAACCAATTGAGACTCATGAAAGGGAAAAGTGCTTTGGGAAGCCTCTGGCTACTTACGCTACTAAGTTTATGGCATTCTGTGATGGCTCTCACGAGCTAGGTTATGATTGGTCTGTGGACTCTGGGAAAGTTTGCATTTCAATTTTTCCATCTGGTAAAGGAACAGCCAAACAAACTATCTTGGAAAAGAAAAGAAGGTACTTTTGTGCTGTGACATTGTCAGGGCCATTGTCTACTGACACTAGTGGCTGAGTCTTTTCAAGGTAGAGTGATGGATGTTCCAATGGTGTTCTCTCTCCTGCCCACCAATTCTCTGCCATGAGCCATGTCCAACAATTAAACTCAATTCTGATGTTTTCTGTTGAAAATTGGCCCCATATTTTATAAGTGACAGGGTTGTATCTATCTCAGTCCCAAGTCATGAGTTCCCTTCTCTTCTGTTAGATGGGCTATACATTGGGGTTTTCCATGATGACTTCTTCAGATTTGGGGATTTGTAAAATATTAGTCACAAAACCTAGGAAAACACTTTAAATTTACTCTTTTTATTTTTCAAAATTAAAGGAGAGAATCCAGGAATAATAAAACAAAAGAGCTGCATAGCACAAATAGGAAGGCTAGGTGGCATTCAAGTTCTAGCCTCCCAGAACTAGTCAAGTTGGCCAACCCAGAAACTCTAAATCTCATTGTTCTAACATTTTTATTACTTACTTTAATTAACTGGGGGTCTTGGGGCCACTCCCCATGGTGCCTAGTTTCAGGGAACCGCTAGTAAGTTATGGTCTTCAGTCCTTTAAGTGACTCCTGCCACTCTCAAGAGGTTTTTACAATTCAATCAATACAATTTTCTCCAGGCCTTCTCTCCTCAACTCTTTAGTTGGGGTGGACCTGAATATGCCAAATTTCTAATTACTTTGTCTTATAGTCCTACCATAAATCATCTGGTCAACATCAATTCCAGTGTGATTGATTGAAAAAGACTTGCTATGAGTTTGCTTGGCTATGAGCCAAACAGATACTGAAAAACAAGAAGTTGGATGGCATCTCTTTAACGAACCTGAAGCTATACTATAAAGCCATAGTGATCAAAACAGCATGGTACTGGAACAAAAACAGAGCCTCATACCAGTGGGTTAGAACAGAATTTCCAGACATAAATCCCAGATATACAGTCAACTAATATTTGACAATAGAGCCAAAAACTTGAAATGGAACAAAGAAAGTCTCTTTAACAAATGGTGTTGGTACAACTGGAAAACCATCTGTAAGAAACTGAAAATTGACCCATACCTTACTCCTTATACAAAAGTCAACTCAAAATGGATTAAAGGCCTTGAAATCAGACCCAAATCTATAAATTTTATTGAGGAAAAAATAGGCAAAACACTCGAAGACCTATATATTAAAAAAGTCTTTGAGGATGGAACACCAATGGCAAGGATTTTAGCATCAAACATAAACAAATGGGATTACATCAAACGAAAAAGTTTCTGCATGGCGAAGGAAACCCAACTTAGAACAAGAAGACAGCTAACTAAATGGGAAAAAAATTTCGCACTCAACACATCAGATAAAGGGCTGATAACCAGAATATACAAAGCACTCAGAATGCTGAGTCCACCCAAACCAAATAAAGCCATAGAAAAATGGGGATTGAAATGAATAGACACTTCTCTGAGGAGGACCAAAAGATGGCCAACAAACACATGAAAACATGCTCACCTTCACTCATCATTATGGAAATCCAAATCAAGACAACAATGAGGTACCACCTTACACCAGTGAGGATGGCTCACATAAAAAATAATGGGAACAATCTCTGTTGGTGGGGATGCGGAATGAAAGGCACTCTTATCCACTGCTATGGGAATGCCCCCTAGTCCAACACCTATGGAGAACAGTCTGGAGAGTGCTCAAGGAACTCAGAATTGAGCTGCCATTTGACCCAGAAATAGCTCTTCTAGGTATCTACCCCCAAGTCAGAAGGACATTCATCCAAAGTATGTGTGCACCCCACTATATATCGCAGCATTCAGTATAATAGCCAAGTCTTGGAACCAACCTCGATGTCCAACAACAGATGAGTAGACCATTAAGATGTGGTATCTATACACAATGGAATACTACATGGCAGTCACAAATGATACAATCACAGACTTTGCAGCAATGTGGATGGACCTAGAACATATTATGTTAAATGAAGCAAGCCAGAAGACAAAGATGAACACAGAATTATAGCACTATTCTGAGGTACCTAGAATATACACCAGATATACAACCAATACCCCGCAATTAAATAACAGGGGGTAACAGGATAGAAACCTCAAAAACTGTAATAATCACCATATACTGGGGAGTAGAGCCCAAAACAAAGGGAAGAGAAACAACACAAAGCCCGATTACACATTATATCATAAAGAAACCAGCAACAGCAGAAACAGCAGCGTAGAGGGAACAGGTATGTAATTTTCATTTTACTACAAAGGCCCATAATAACTTAACTAGGGATCTTATACAGGATTACAGGTAAAGATTAAGACAGAAAATTACTGAGTCCAACGGAAACATCTCAAAACATTATGTTCGAATGCCTTAACCTTATCACATTTAAAATAACCTCTTAGTTCTTCTGTCCATAGGGGTTCCTGGATACAAAGGGTGAACATCCTACAGTGGTACCTCAGTGCTCAGTCACATGAGGCACCATTCTCTGCTTGAACCATGAAAATGGCTGGATAAAACTCTTTAACATGCCCTTTATCCCTAGAATATGCCTTCTTTTAGAACCTGAAGCACATGACTAGCCAGATCACCAAAGCAACAACCATGACCTACAGAGTTTTACCACAAGACCCAAGCATTGAACACGTTCACCCAAACTAACATGCCCTTGCTCTTATACCCTCCCTTTTCATTCTTCATATTTTTGTTGTGGTTGTTGTTTGACTGTTGGTTTATTTTGTTTTGTTTTTCCTACTCTTCTTGTCTCCCTCTTCCTCCACCTTCTCCTCCTCACTATCATCAATTCAATCTATGTCCAATAAAAATCACACGATTACCCCCTCTATAGGAAAGGAAAGCTGACATAGGGCACTGTGGACAATACTGCAAAGGGTAAACACCTATATAGATAGACCTCACTAACACAATGGTCAGTACTCAAGACACGAAACCTATACATATCCAAAAGTTGAACTATTAGTTTTTTTTCCTTGCAAGTACTATACTTACCTATCTTTCTGTACTCAGCGCACCTCTTGCCCTCCTGGCCTGTCTACATTAATATACACCTAAGCTAACTTCTCTATGTTTATATGTGGGCAGGAGCACACGGAGATAGGAATCCTCATTAAGGGACAAACCTAAACCACAAACAACCCATACCTATACCCTATATAACCCCTTCCATATACTATTCCCTCTTCCTCCTCCAGAAATCCAACTATTCCTTTACCCCTCAATCCCACCCCCGATATCCCCACCACATTATAACTCTCCACCCTCAGTTCTTACTCCATTAGGCATCAAGACCAACCTCCTACCCCAACAAGCCAGTACCCATTACCCAAGTGAAAAGACACCCACCCAAACTCTCACCTCGTTTCCGGCAAGAAAATACAACAAACACCCCCTACTGACCCATGCAGTGTGGCCCTCCTAATCACCTCTCCTGAATGTGGACCGTGGCTTGATACCGGAACTAGCTCCAAAGGAGCTCCACTGCAAGAACTCTATCCAAGACCTCCCTGTCTGGACCCCACACTTCACAAGGAAATCTCAAAAGACAATGGGGAAGCCTGTACTTTCATCATCAATATAGACCTATATAACACTACCTCTTATCCTGCTTCTCCCCAAATGTACAGTCATCTCCTGTATCACTTTCTCCCTTTTTCTTTGTTTTTTTCTTTTTTCTTCTCTTTTTGATACTTGTTTGTTTTTTGTTTTGTTTTGTTTTAGTTTTTGTTATTTGATTTGATTTGTTTTTGTTTCTTTTGGGTCACTCCTGGAGGCACTTGGAGGGTGCTCCTGGCTTTATGCTCGAAGATCGCCCCTGATGGCATGGGGGACCATATGGGATGCCGGGATTTGAGCCACCATTCTTCTGCAGGAAGCACAGACGCCTTGTCTCCATGCTTTCTCTCCCGGCCCCACTCTACTCCTTTAATTACATCTTTTATTTAATTTTTTAAAGAAACTCTTTTTTTTATTTAGATATGTGTGAGCAGATATATTCCTAGTTTTTGTCAGGTGTCTGTTTTCTTCTCTCCTCACCCCAAAATCCACCAGCAATATAATGTAGCACCACTTCTTCCTGCAAAGACATATTAAACAAAGGGGGAAATTTTATGTGTAAAAACTAGCTCTTATCTACTAGGGATAAGAACTCATACATGTTTACAACACAGGGACATCTCCCACCCTGAACGTATGTCATGTGGAAACAACTTAGACTCCAGGGAGCTAGACACCGACCATCCAGCCTTGACTCCTGGACCCCAGACATAGAAACAACAGAACTCTCCACAACAGCTCCAAGAACCAAATCCCCTCCAGGGCATGCATAATGCCGCTCTGACATCAACATGTGCCAGTGCTAAATTGATAACCTGACAACGAGGAAATGGGAACAACTTGATCTAAGAGCAAGTTGTCCTTCCTCATCAGCCAATGATAAGACAAAATCAGAAAACATGTCACCCTTTGACCTGTGCAAAAGCCAAGATTACTATATACAGATGACTGGATGTTACAACCAGAATGGGACAGTACACATCCCGGCACCAACAACAAGAACAACAGCATCAAAAAGCTCTAGCCTAACTTTTGGTCTACGATCTGTTCAACAAACAAGAGCCCCAATTCCAGAGGTCTGACTGAGACAACTGCAACTGAACGCGTCTTTTGGAAACATAATGAAAGACTATCCCAGGCTCCATCCTAGGAGCAGCATAATGACCAAGACCACCAACTACAGAAGATGGATTAAAATGACACTGAAGAAGCAGAACTGCTAGAACCACAAAGAAAGACTTCATCATAAGCTCCATTTCTTGAGCTGTACAGTCACCAAGATCTCCAGATACAGAGGTCTGATTTTACCATCCATGACGAAACAGAAGTCTTCCATACACGACGAAAGCACCAAGGGGAGAGTAAATGATCATGCAAAGAGTCTATAGTTAATCCCATGACAGTACACTCAGGGGTGGAGAAACCCTGTATCTCCTAGGCCAAGGGAATTCCCTCTACAATATCCCCAATAGTTACTGTGCCTATGCAGGGGGAAAAAGAAAAGGAAAAAAAAGCACAAAACAATCATTTTTCCACATATTTATTTATCAGTTTATCAATTTTTTTGACGTCTTTATATTAGTGTAGAGATTGAAGTTGATGTCTCCAATATTATTTTATTTTATCTTATCTTTCTCTTTCTTTTTGTACTCCAGCATGAGTTGATTTCAGAACGGACTCTGTTGTGTGGTGCTTGTCTTTATTGCTGTGGTGCTCACTGGATATTTAATTTGATATTTCTTTCTGTATTGTGGTGGTGTCAATTGCCTTTGTCACATCCTCTCTCAAACTGAGGTTGAAATACTCTGGAAGGACTCCGCCTATTTTCAGCATATTTGACTTCTTTTTTTTTTCTTTTATTTTGTACCCCAGTCTATTGCTTTTCTTCCCTTCAAACAAAGCCACATAATTCAATTTATCTAGCTCTGCTTCTTAAATAGAGAGGGAGACAGGGGAGAGTACCAGGACCAAACAGATATATGATCACTAATAGTGAGCAGGGCAAAGATGGGACCACCTACTCTAGCAGTCCGGGGAGTGATGGTGGGGTATATGGGTTGCAGAAGGGGAACTGGGATGGGGGGAGGACAAATTTGGTGATGGGTATTCTTCCCCTGATTCAATGTTGATATGTACCTAAAATACTACTGTGAAAGATATGTAAGATATTATGATCAAAATAAAAATAAAAAAAGATTTGAATAGAAGCTCAATTTCTAGTATTTCTGAGGAATATTCATATTGTTTTCCAAAAAGGCTGGATCACTAGACACTCCCACCAGGAGTGAATGAGATCTTCTTTCTCATCACAGCCATGCCAGCACTGTTTGTTTTTGTTGTTTTTGATGTGTGCCAGTCTCTTGGTGTGAGATGCTATCTCATTGCATTTTGATATGCATCTCCCTGTTGATTAGTGCTATGGAGTATATTTCATGTGCCTTTTGACCATTGGTAGTTTTTCTCGAGGAAATTTCTATATCTTCAGTGCACAGTGCAAAAAGATGTCTATACTCCTATTTTCTTTGCAGCACTCTTTGCAATAGCTCATGTCTGGAAACTACCCAAGTGCCCAAGAACAGATGAATGAATAAAGAAACTATGGTACATCTACATAGACTATGTAGAAACACTACATAGACATTAGGAAAAATGATGTCATGAAATTTGCTTATAGATGGACGGATATGGAGTGTATCAAACTGAGTAAAATGGGTCAGAGGGAAAAGGACAGACACAAATTCATGACACTAATTTGTGAAATTAAAAAAAAAATAGTAAGGTAATAAACCCAAAGACAACAGAAACAAAGGCCAGGAGGACTGGCCCACAGTAGGAAGTTTGACATGTGATGGGGTGGGAGAGGGAGTGTAATTAGGAGAGAAGGAACCACTATGACAATGAGAGTTGGAAATGATCATTCTGGACAATAACTGGGTGCTGAAAGGAGATAAAGTAATATTCATGATACTCTTTCAGCATCAGTATGCAAACCATATTGCTTAAAGGGAGGGAGGGAATGAGAGAGGAAGAGGGAGGGAGAAAGAGAGAGAGGGAGAGAGAGGGAAAGAAAACGAGGGAAAAAAGAGGGAGAGAAGGAGGGAGAAGAAGGAATGAGGGGAGAGGGGGGAGAAAGAGAGGGAGAGAGAAAGGGAGAGAGAGATATATATTCTACCAAGAGGCTTGGGGGCTAAAGAAAACTGAGGACATTGGTGGTGGGAAATGTGCACTGGTGAAGGGCTGGATGTTCAAATATTGTATAACTGAAAATCATGAACTTTGTGACTATGTTTCTCATGGAATTTAATTAAAAATATTTTAAATGCTCAATATGAGTTTTTAACAGAAAAAAATTTATCCACCATTTAAAAATTCTCAGTTTTAGTAGTGTTTTGCAAAGGAATCAAGGGAAATTATTCTATATGTATTTTATACCAATGTATTTATTTTATTTAATTTATTTTTTGGTTTTAGGGCTACACTTGGTGACACTCAGGGGTTACTTCTGGCTATGCACTGGGAAATTGTTCCTGGCTTGGGGGACCATATGAAACATCGGGATTGAACCCACATCCTGGGCAGCCACAGGCAAGGCAAACACCCTATTGCTATGCTATCTCTCTGGCTCCTATACCAGTATATTTTATACCAGTGTCCAACATGGATGATATCCAAGCTTGGGTGATCTTCTTTTGCTACTGTAGCTACTTTATGAGTAAAAATTGGACATATAAACTTTGAGGACATAATGTTATTAGTTCAATAACACTTATAAATTCTACCAAAATACCTTTGGAGCAAGTAGACTATAGGCAATTAGTTTCCTGAAGGGAAAATCTTCATCTTTGCCAAGAAGAGGAATTTGGAAGTATGGAGAGTTGAGTGTTTTATGAAGTCTCTTATCCTTAGAAAGTTTAAATTTAGGACTGGTTAGCATTTGGACAGCAAATGACCTGTGAAAAACTTTGACCTGTTCCTAGGATCTAAGGAAGAGGAGGCACTAAGCTATACAAAAGTAGGGCATCAGATCTAGAGGGTCATATGGGAAGTCCAAGATATCTAAGACCGCCCCCCCCAAAATAACCCCAGCAAACCTGAATGTCAGTCTGCTTAGTCTGTAACTGCTCTTTCTAGTGTTGTTTGAGCTTGTCTCATCTTTCCTGGTAGGGTATAATATTGCCAATACTCAGTGGTATGGCAATGCATGACAATAGGAAAGCTGTAGATTCTTTTAAACTCATTTCACCTGGTCCTGCTGTGAACATGATTGAGTGGCAGAATGGTCCCATACCAACGAGCCACATTCCAAGGCCATCTGTGCAGTCTTACTTATTATCATTCCCTGTAGTGGAGTATGAATAATTTGGAAAAAGATCAAATTAAAGGCAGACTTTAGACTATATTTTCAAAGCTAATGCACTAATAACATGACAAGAACTTATTTGCTTCCATTTCTTTTTCTTTCATTGACACATTTCCCTCCTAGTGTCACTCCAGAGCGATTCACTGAAGAATACTAAAAGATTAGCCCATTTTTTTTTCTGAATTTTTAAAGAAACAAATACATTTTAAGGAACAGATACTTCCTGTGGTTTCCTATTCTTAAAAACCATGACCACCCAACTATGAAAATATTTGCAACCATAAATAAAGATAAATATATTATGAAATATCTTTTATAATTAAATAAATTAAATAAAGATACTAGAAAAATTATGGCAAGAGGGTTTTTATTTCTAATCAGAATAACTGGTTTTCTAGAGTGTCTGGGAATATCATGTATGAATTTTAATAAGATTGCAAAAGTAAATTTTATTTACATAGTAGAATAAACTCTTGCATGAGTTTCAAAAGTTTTAAAAGTTAGATTTTTTTTGGCTAATGAAAATAGGAAGTATCAGCTACTGGAGCAGTGGCACAAGTGGTAAGGTGTCTGCCTTGTGCTTGCTAACCTAAGACGTACCATGATTCAATCCCCTGGCATCCCATATGGTCCCCCAAGCCAGGAGCAATTTCTGAGCATATAGCCAGGAGTAACCCCTGAGCGACACCAGGTGACAAACAAACAAATAAAAAAGAAAATAGAGAGTATCAAAAGAAGCCAACACAGAATCCTTTATATGTGTGTAGCATGGCATTTTTATAAATGCATGGGTTATAAAGATTGTATCTTATTCATTTCTTAATCTTGATGTACTCTATTTGATATTCTATATGGTAGAATTTTTGCCAAAACTTCATTAATTTTTAAGGTACATCATCTCAACCATTTATTTGAATATCTGAAGAGTTATTTTCACAGTAATAGGAACCTTATTTAAAACAGACCAAGAGAAAGTTCCAAAGAATCACAGCTTTTCAGAGTGTGGCTTCATATACTCGGGTCATGAGTTCCTATTGCTTACTCTCTGGACAGAGCACTTCGACTTCCACTTTTTATATAGAACAGTTAAATGCCTTCATCTATTTTCTTTCATGCATCCCTGAACACGGAGCTCGGTGGGTCAAGATGTTAAAATACCCACCTCCCAGGAGGTGGCCATTGACTCGGAATAGATGGAGCTTGATCCTATGAGTAGGGACCACTCGTCTCAGTTTTTTGAAACTTGATGGTCCCTTAAGGTGCCTCAGGAGCTTTCAAAACTCTTATTTTTAGGCACCACAATTCCTTGGGAGATGAAGAAGTGGGATGAATACCATGATAGCTAAATACTATGCTGAAATCATGCCATTTTACAATTCTCTGGGAAGAGTGATCTTACAATCACTGTCTTTTCCAAGCGCCCCCCCCACCCCCCACCACCCCACCATCCCCCGCTAGTTCTGCTCTAGGTGTGGGTTAGGGACTGAACAACAACAGCTGCAACTATGGATAACTTTAGATAAGATCTTGCTTGGGTCACTGTTGGTTTGTATCCCTATCACTGTTTTCAACGAACACCAGAGTGGCTCTGAGTAGTAGATTTGTATACTGTGCTTGTAAATGCTTATGAGCGATGCCTGAAAACAATATCTGGCACTCTGGTTTCTGTGGTATCTCTATATCACTGTTTATAGTGCTGAGTGGTATTTGTCCACAATGAAGATTAAGAAACAGAATAGCCCAAATAGCCAAAATAGCCACAGTTGTCCACAATGTACCCCAACTAGACCCATCAGCCCTGATAAATGACAAAAGCCTTGATGCATACAGATGACTTAAAACAAAACAAAACCCAAATCTAACCTGTCAGTCATCACCATGACAGCTAGTATATCTAATCCCTTTATGGTTGTGTTTGTGAAAATGCTTGTAACTGTGAGAATTATGACTGCAATTATTTAAATATTACTAAATGAGGAGTTTTCAACTTCATTCAATTATCATCTGTTTGGTTTTAGCTTATTTTTATTGCAATATAACTCAAGTACTAAAACATGCATATTATATGGGTATTGGACTTTGTATGATGAAACTCAATCATGAATAATTTTGTAATTGTGAAAAAATGTATGACTATCACATTATAGGTATACTTAATAAACTTTCACAAATTAACACACTCATTTAATTAGATACAAATTAAGAAACGGATCATTTAGTTACAGCCCAGAAGGTTCCTCTGAAAGATCTTTTTCAGCCGATTCTAGAGTTGAGGATAGTTCTTAACTTTCAACTTACACCAAAATATTGAAAGTTTGACAGAAAACTTTTACACAAAACAACTTACACAAAAACATTATAAGTCTGAATCAAGGTACCCTAAGGAGTAGGTCAATGAGGCAGAAGAAATAACTTGTACTACATCATTGCTGAACAAATTTATCTTCTCCCCCTGATTTAAGAAGCCAAAATGCATTATAGGAATGCTTTGTTATTTAGATTGCAAAGGCTTGTTTTCCTACTCTCATGAATTTCTCTAATTTGTATATAGATATTGTTTCTAGAAACTTCTAAATGGAAAGTTTAAGTCCTTAAATAAGGAATAACTATAGTTTACTTTAACTCAGTTTGAACAGCATCTTCTTGGCTTTTATATTTAAAAAAGAATCATGCAGAGCCAAATGCCCTACTTCTAATTAGATTTTTTTTTAAAGTGTGATATCTCACCAGAGTTTCACTATGTCACTTTGCTACCAACAATTCCCAGTTCATTTCCTTTTACTCTAACAATAAGGTGCAATGTCAGAGTGCAGATCATGTAGCATATTGGTGAGAAAAGGAGGGTTGTAATGGAAAGAGGGAGAAGTCTGTCTGAGTCACACTGCAGAGTCATTTTACTCTGAAAATTAGCTTTCCAGTGGTCTAAGAACCCCAAGTATCAGCCAGTTATTTAAGACAGTTAAACATAGTCCAATCACTGTAATAAATGAATTAGGGATGGTTCTTAATTTTCAATTTCCCCCAAAACATTGAAAACTACAAGTCTTAATCAAGGCACCCTATGGAATAGGTAAATAAGAAGAAGAAATAGCTTGTATTATTATCACTGCTGAATGAGTTTATCAATCCATCTGTAACCATTTACTAAGACCACATTATGTATTGCTCTGGTTACTTTGTATTTATCATCTTATTTAATGATCCCTCTAACAATTCCATTTTATAAAGTAAATATAATTCTTTCCTTTAAAAGATTGAAAAACTAAGTCCCAGGTAATTTAAGAGGTGGAAAAGTTTGAAACAACATCATCTGACTCCAAAATCAGAGATTCTAGCCACTGTCTATGGTGAATTTTGGTGTGCTGGATAAATAATGTGACTACCTTCTCTGGTGTTGGATATCAGAAGAAAAGGAACACTACTCCAGTTGTGAAATACTTTTGTACAGGTATCCATAAGAGGCAAATAGCTTATTATAAGGCCTGTATGGAATGGTATTTTCAGAATGATTTATATAGGAGGCAATCTTTGTGCTATAGGAAAAAAAAGGCCAATTTGCTTCCAAAGGAAGAAAAAAGCACATGTTGTGTGTGAATCAATTGGCATGGCTGATGGTGTATGCATGTGTTTGTATTAGTCAAGTGTCTTAACCAGTGAGTTAGCATTATAGTAAGTAATAATATTGTAAGAGCAATGTTTACTTAGTGCTTTCAAGTTGCTAAATATTTTACATATAGTTTATTAAATCTTATAGCAACTTATCAAATGCATAGTAGATCTATTAAACTATCTTTTTTTTTTTGGAAAAGCTGAGCTATTGTTTCACACATCAGCAATCTTAATCCAGAGCTTAAATCCAATCACTATCTTTGTGTATCTACCACATCACAGAGTGCAGATACCTGTATCTACGTAGAGGGAGCTGGAGGAAGTATCATTAGCTTTCTGGCCTGTGGTATCTAATCTTATTGCTTGTATTTTGATAAGACTCTTCCTGACTCTAATATTCTAATATTCTATAATATGATGGTTAGACTAAGTCACACTAATTATATGGCCTGTCATTAACTTCTAGAAATAAGGGACATGTGGGGACAGAGACGTAATATGGTGGATGAGTCTCTTTGCTCGTACATAATGACTGGCATTTAATCTCCAGCTTTGCATCTAGTTTCAAGCAGCTTCAGGAGTAATATATGAGCACTAGTGGTCGTGGTCCAAAAGCTTCCCCCTGAAAAATGGAGAAAGGGGGCATAAATACTGAGTTTTGTGGCCCATCTGATCTAATTCCCATGTGTGAGGGAACTAGGGTAAGGGTTGGAATGGGGACCAATGTGTGAACGCTAGCCTGGATCCAACTAATGTTTCTGAATATTTCCAGACCCTGGAGAGAAACTAAAGGAAGTTATTTTGAAGAGTGGGCCCTTCTTTTGTGTGTGGTTTACTTTTTATTTTTTTATAAATTGGCAGGACCATTTATCTTTTAAATTTTTTAAATTTATTTTTGCTTTTCAAAAAATTACTTTATTTAAAACCATGTTACAAGTTTTTTTTTTTCCATAAGAAAGCTGTTTTTTTTTTCTCACAGTTACAAACTTACTCATGATTGAGTTTCACTCTTACAATGTACGACACCCTTCAGTGGACACTGGTTTACATTTGAGAGGACAGTCAAGATGTTAATAGCAATTGTCATTTCAGTTTTTCTCAGTGATCTTTTGGTAGAATGGGGTTGGAGAGAGCCTTGGATCAGGTAGTGTTGTTTTCAAAATCACAGAGACTTTATTTCATTCAGTCTTGTTCGGTGCCCCCTATTCACTGGACAATAAAACTTTGGAAAGTTCCTTAATATATAGGGCTTTGTCTCTTTATCAGTAAAGTTAAGGCAATAACAATAAACAGTAGCACTCCAAGAGATGAGAGATGTCATAGTTACCATACATTTCCATCTGTTATTTCTGCCTTTTAATGTTCTGATGATCCAATGATTTGACCTCTATAAAAAAAAAGCATCTGTAACATTATAAACACCCTATTTCTAGCAATAACCATTGCTAGAGCTTCCCAGTAAGTTAAAAAAAGATAAAAAAACTGATTCTCTTAGAAAAGTGAGGATGACTTATAGCATTTGCCATTTTCCCCACTTTGAAACCTCTCATCATGGCTTCACTCAGTCAACCTGGAGCCACTGAATGGGGAGTTGGGAAGAAAAACAAACAATGAGCAGGAGGGACAAAACTTCCAGCACCCAATGCTGATCCAAGCATGGTGCTCAGTGCTATAGTGCAAGTGCAAAATATGACAGAGCTTCTTTCCTACACTTTTTTTCTTTCATCAAACAAATATCAATCTACAGAATACTTTGTAAATAAGATATAGTTCTAGGAAGAGAATCAGAAACCCCATAATATCTCAAGGTGTCAAAGGGTTCTCGCCTAAACTAGTAGAGGAAGTGCTACTTCTGGCTGCTTTGCAAGCCAGCACTCTCGTTTCCACAGAGCTGAGTGGCGTATGATTAATGCCAGAAATACTGCAGCTCTCTTGGGTTTGGGGTTTGGGGTTGATGGAGACATTTCATTTCCTGGAGGCCCATTCAGCAGCATCAAGAGGGGGAAAGATGCTGGCTCATTCAAACGTGATTGTGGGACTCACTGACCCTGGGGGGAACCAGAGTCATTTCCCATTTGTAGGAGGTCACACCCCAACCAGGCCCACGTTTCGTTCGATCAGTGCACTCTGAAGATCTGGAGATTCCGTTATGACTAGCTTCTGGTATTGATAACGGGAAAGCAATTGAGCTATTCACAATGCCGGAAAGAGAGGCTAAGGTTATCGAGGGAAGCAGGTTGAGAAACGTCTGTACGTAGATCTTGGAAAATGTGTAAATGGGCAGAACTATAGACCCTCAAGGAGGAAATTTTCTCTACCTGATTTTGAGTCATTGAACTCACATACTGTAAATTTTGCTTTAGATCATTTCTGAGAAGGCAACCTTTTTTCCTCAGTTAAGTTTTTGCAGTAGATGATATGGGGGGCATAATTCAAGCACTCTTCTTACAGGTGTTTTAAAAGGGGCATTAAATAGAACACTAATATTTACACGACTCGATATTATACTTAATTAGAAGTTAATATAAAAGTTAGGATCCTGATGGTTTCTTTGAGGGTGTGCTCACAAATTTACAGAATGAATTCAGGATGTTTGGGATTATTTGGCTTATTCCTTTTATACCACATTTGGAAATTCAAATGGGTAGTTACTATGAGGTGAAGCTGATTACTCAATGTTGAAATAAAACCCAAACTTGGTTTTTTTTACAACAAAAGCAAAGGATAAAATTAAGACGCAAGAGAAGTAGAATGCAGAGGAACAATGATTTTTGTTTGGCACCAACTTGAATTTGATGGGGGTACTTTCAATTCACTAATGTTTAGGTGTCTGGTGACTTGTTTCTAAGTTGTTTTCATTCTAGACACAGCTATAATTGCTTTCTCATGTGATAAGTAAGGCATTAGAATTGTAAGCTAAGTTCCACCATACTCTTTATATTTATTATTTTATAAAAATAATTTTATATGCTATAAAATAGACTGGAACTTTGGGGTTCACATTAAGAATGTGAAAAAAGAATCAATATTTTGTTCCATTAAAAAATTATTTTTTGCTCAAAGTCTCAAGACAATGATAAACACCACAATTATTAAACTATGGTAAAAGTCAAAATTATTTAATGCTTATCACTATTTTTTCTAATAGAAACCTTTAACAATATAGGTCATTCTAGAAGTTGGTCTATCTTGAACAAACTATATAAATGACAATTCAGAAAGTACAATTCAGAGTTTAGTTTGGAATCAGTTCATTAAATAAATTCACTTGAAAACAAGTAAGTTAAAAATGTTAATGTCATTTAAACATGATAGTGTGATAGCCATGAACATTAGGGTACTTTTCAACTATGGCAATTCAAATAAAAAAGAGTGGAAAATATAATAAATACTATTAATAATCAGATTTTCTGTGGACTGCATTCCATTCTGCCACTATAACTTCCAGGAAAGTGTCTGCTTGATCATTTGACCATGTTTCTTTATATCTCACATAATATAAAAATTAAAAGCAGGAGAAAAGGTGGTTTCAATGGCATGATAGAATATCTGTACATGCACATAAACATATATATATATATGTGCATATATATGTATATTTGTGCAGGGAGAGTTTGGGTCAGACATGCTAGTACTAGACCAGACCATGTGGTGTTGGAGACTGAACTGGGGTTGGCTTCATGGGAGGCATGCAACTTAAATGCTGATTGATAATGATTTTTAAAAAAAATATGTCTAGCAACATGGGGAGATGGCTCATAGATGATAGGGAACTGTCTTGCAAGAACCTACCAAGAGTTCTAGTCCCTGTTTCATTTACATGTTCCAAGTATAAGTTCAGTAGCTTCTGCTATGTGGGACTTGGCAACACTACAAGAGAGATCGTGGTCTCTGGGAGATGGCCAAGTATGCGCAAGCACCATGAACTACAAGTGTATTATCTTGGCTACCACTGCAACCAAAGATGAGAGCATCATGTGAACACCAGAGAATATAGCCCCAGAAAGCATTGTGTGAACACCATGATGGAATCTAGGACTGAAGTGCTCAGGAGCACTTCAACTGAATTGTGTAACCTCTAGTGAGCACCACTCAAAGGATATGATCATGGCCACTGAGCATGTGCAAACCCCTGTTGGTTATTGACCCACAACAATTTAGGGAAAGGGGGAAAGCTTTACATAGAATAAACAAAACTTGGGGCCATGATGATAGCACAATGGGTAGGGCATTTGTCTTGCATGTAGCTAATCTAAATTCAATCCTTGGCATCCCACCTAGTCTCCCAAGCCCACCAGAAGTAATTTTTTTCTTTTTGTTTTTTGGGCCACATCCAGAGGCTCTGAACTTAGAAATTGCTCCTGACAGGCTTGGGTGACCATATGGGGTGCTGAGGTTTGAAGCCAGAACTGTCCTGGGTCGGTGTTATGCAAGGCAAATCCCCTACCACTATGCTATGGCTCTGATTCCTAGGAGTAATTTCTGAGTGCAGAGCCAGGAGTAATGCCTGAGTACTGTCAGGTGTGGCTCAACATCCAATAAAAGAAAATGAAATATATGAAACTTGGATTGGGTAAAGGAAAGAAAGAAGATGCAATGAAGAGTAGAATTACCAGATTAATTCAAAATAGTTCATTAGATTTAAATTTAAAATAAACAATTTTTAAAATAAACTATTTTTTAAAAGAAGTATGAGTGTGTTCCAAGAGATAGTTGAGAATTTTTTGGCACACACTAATATTGAAAACATATTTACGAAATGAAAAGATGGAACAAAGGGCTGGAGCACATCTTTTGCATGTGGGAGTCCTAGATTTGATGCCTGTCTCTCAGTCATCAAATTGGGAGAGGTTCCTGAGCCATTTCCCGGGTGTACCTAAAACCAACAAACCAACAAAAAATCTTGTAAGATGAGTCAGGATATAGTTGAGTGAAGGAGCATTGCATGTGTTTGATTTTGGCTTCATTCCCTAGCACTGCAAAGTAAAACAAAGCAAAATAAAATAGATAGAAGGATTCTAAATTTCCTTCTAAATTCCCTCCGGGCCCCTTTCTAAGGTTCTGGAAACCAAAATATAGAAATAAAAATTTGTAGATGATCAGAGATTCCTATTTAATTGAGTGTTCTTTATTCTTTAGTTGCCAAATTTGGAAAGCCTATTTGGGATGCTAGTGCAGAGCACAAAGGTCATTGAGGGCAGTAAGAGATACTGAGTGTATGAATAGGAAAGAAATGAGAAGGTAAAATCAATAGAACTTGAAAGCTGCTAACAGAGATGTGGTTTCTATTACTACTATGTTAGAGATGAGGCAGAATCTAATAGGGCATCTTTTTAACCTAGAAATCCAGATATTTCAAGGGAATAAGTGGGCTTACTTGATGAAAATATTAGAATTACTGACAGAACAGTAATTCTGTGAATTGATAATCTTAATTAGTACTGTGACACAAGTATAAAAAGATATAACTCTAATCCTTAAAAAAAAACCACTTAAAATTTGAGGTTAACTTAAGCTAATATGCATGTACATGGAAATGTAAAAAATACTATGCCTCTAATGTTTAAGGAGTTACGTAAGTTTTATGGCTTTAGATTGCCTTGTGTGCTGTTAAGAAATATTATAATGTGTTACAATCTGGGGACTTGAGGGACAAAATAATTGTACATGGATTCTGTTTTATTTATCTTAATGTTCTTTAGCTGAAAGTTCAAAGTTAAGATATCAGCAAGGGGACTTCTTCTGAGAATTACGTTATGGGTGATTGTCCTTCCACTGTAACTTTACCTTGTCCTCTTTCTTTGCATCTTTGTTCTCATAATTAAAAATAAAAAATTAAAAAAAAGATATAGAATTTGGAATGAAATTGAATAAAAATTCAATAAAAGTTATATTCTTTGAAGAATAATTAACACTTTAATAGATGTATAGTGTAGTTAAAAGATTTTATTAGATTAATAGCAATGGGAACATACATCTGCCTTTTTATAACTCAGATAGATGAAGGTGCCTGGCTTTTATTCTCCGAAGATATTTAAAGCTGCTGTAAATCAGATAACAGCTGTGTTTCTTTTCTGCCAGCGAAATCTTCTGGAACTAAGTGTTATCAACCTGAGTAAAAGAACTTGTGCCTCATGTCAACCAGAAAGATTAAAGGGTGTTTTCTAAAATCCTGCATTAGTATTCAGCAGTAGTTCCATGTTACTTTAGCAGAGTAAACCAAGCCATTATGTTGTTTAAGATTTTAATTGCTATTAAAAAACATATACAAGATTATATTTCAAGATGGTAGCATAAATAAGAAATAAGAAATATGTCCTTTGAGATCCTTTATATTTTTATGAAATTAATTTAAATGTATTCAATAAATATGTATTAGGTAGATTTTTGGAGACAGAATTTATGAATTACTGGCAAGGAAGGCTAGCTCCCTTCTTATAATCTTAAAAATACAAGCCAAATATGGAGGAACAGGTTGGAATATAAAATCTCAGATAAAATGTTTCTCATTTCCCCTAAGTGAGCTGTGAGGCTGCATTGATTACCAGTGACTGCCAAAGTCTTGTCAAGAGACAAAAACTAGAATTTGAACAGAGAGGATTTAACATAAGGAATCCTTAAGCATTGTGATGTTAACTAGACAATTAAACACCAACAGAAGCCTAGAATCAAAGAAGTAGCAAGTACAATTACCACTCTTGGGGCAGGGAGAAGGAGAGGAAGAGGTTAGAAAGACTTACTGTAGAAACTTGCAGGGCAAGACTTGTCTACCCCCCACCTAGTTCTGAGAAGTGTCCACTGGTCAATGCTGGTCTCCCTGGGGAGTGGAGGTAGTAGGGGCAGTGAACTTGGTTCTTCAAATCTCAAACAAACACATTTATCAGATGCTAATGAAGCCCTGGCTGCTTTGCAGGAACCTGGATGGTGCTCAAACGAAGATGGAGTCCATGGGAAAGAGAAATCATCTCCTTTTGGCTTCATTTTTACCATTTCCTCCTTCTGAAAGACTTAAACATCTAGATGTCTAAAGAAGAAATACAGTTTTTGGACTCATCTTCAGTATTACATTACATAGTAACAAAGAACACATCTGATTTGCTTAATGACTGGAACATCTATAAATAATCCATCTAATTTGCAAGACCATAGTTCAATGACTGGAACACCTTTCAAATGCCTCCTACTCCATTACCTACTCAGTCCTCTTCTCTAGTGAGATGCTACCTTGCACTAGCTTAGTTCCAAAGCTCTCACAAACTTCTCATGACACTGAGTAAATGTCAAAGGTCTAACCATGATATAAAGGCCTGGCATGACTCCTGCTCTTGTTTCAAGTCTAATTTTTGACCCCTGTGGGTCTCCTTCTCAGTTCTCAAATGTGTAAATATCTTTCTCTTCTTCAGGAATTTTGTACCCACTATTCCAGTGTCTAGAATATTCTTCCCCTTACTATTTGACTAGTCCAGTCTTTGCTCTTGAGCTCTTAACTCAAAAAATAATGATTTCTTCATAAGCATCTCCTCTCATTAGACGAGACAAGAGGACAACTATGTCAAATGGTTCCCTGGCTTTCTTGTGCACTTCATGATTTAAAATTGGATTGTTGTTTTTAATTTTGGAATTCCAAAAGTAAAGGATGGCTTGTCTGTCTGTCTGTCTGTCTGTCTGTCTGTCTGTCTGTCTGTCTGTCTGTCTATCATCCACCTACCTATCTATCCATTCCTTTCACAAAGTTTGGGTCTCTAAGATTCTAATAGCATCAGAAGTTAGAGTTTCATTGACAACTAACCATTGTGGGAAACTTAACCTGCCAGTTTCCTTTTGTATGAAG